>NC_064849.1:20755786-20775786 GCF_024139225.1 Suncus etruscus
CTCCTGAGGCCTCCAAAAAAAAAATAACAACAACCGGAAAGACGGAAAAAAATTAGGCCCCCAACAACAACAACACTTGCTTGCAGTTGGGAGCTCGGCTCGGGTAACTGACGCCACCTCCTCCTGCTTAAAGGGGTTCAGGGGATTTGCCTTTAGAAGAGGAGCCCGAAAGGCAGGTGGGGGGCGTCTCCCCCCACCCCCACAGATTTGTCTGTTGGTTTTTTTTTTTTTGCCTCCAGTTTTTTGTTTTTGTTTTTTTTTTGTTTATTCTTGGCCCTGCGCGAAGCTGCCAAGCCTCGTTTCGCAGCTTCGGGGTTGCGTTGGGGGGGCTGGGCAGGAGCAGGGCAGCAGAGGTCGAGGGCGGGTGCTGGGGGACCTTGCTCCGAGTGGACGCCCCGCTGATTTCCCCCCCCCCCCTAGGCTTCTCAGGCCGGGCCTCTTGATCACCCAATCCCCAGGCTCCACTTGCTCCCGTAGGCCCCAGAGTGAGGGCTGGCTGGAGTAACTGGCCCGTCCTCGCCCCACCGGCTGGCTGGCTCTCCCAGGTGTCTTTGGCATTTCTTTAGGCTGGACCCGGGAAAGTCGAGGCTTCGCAATTTTATCGCTTTAAAAAAAAATAAAGAAAAAAAAATCGGGGTAGAAACTTGAAAAGAGCCATTGAGTGGGGTGGCCAACCGACGCTGGGAACAAAGGTCCTAGTTGTTGGGGAAAAGGCTAGAGGCCTATCTATATGTGAGGCCAGTGTATGTCGCATTTTGCCGGGTTGGTGGGGGGCCCATTTGTACAGAGTGAGTTAGCAGAGGTTTTGAGACAATGAAATGCAGAGGGTCTTATGGAGGCTTATTGTCATCTTTACAGCATGCAAAGAGATATCCAGGTTTAGTGTAAATTCTAGAATAAGCAAGACTTCCAAGCTTTTTATTAATATGCTCTGCTCCATCCATATTTAGCTTTAGGAGTATTGAACTGCAGCTTTTATGTATTCTTTGTGAGATGTGTTTAGGGGAGGTCTCCCCCAGTTTTAATCTTAAGATGGCTGGGGTGAGTGGCTTTGTCCACATCTGTCTTTCTCTGAGTGTGCCAGTATCCATAAGAATTGAACTATAATTAAGATTATCATTGTTTCCTGTCCCTCCCAGGATTTTGAGGAGTTTGCGTGGGTCTTAAGGGGGCTCAGCTGACATTTATTCTGCCTTGTGTGCTGGACAGGGTTTTTGTTTTTAGATTTTCATGTACTTTTTTCTGAAAGTTGCAGCACTTGGTAATTAGCGTTGTAGAGAATGCAAAAGTAAAATAATTTAAAAAAGGAACAGAATAGCCCAGTGTAAAACCCAAGTAATGTTTACTTTGCATTCTAACTTTTAAGATTTCTGAACTTCCTACCATTTTAAGGACTTTATCCTAGCAAAGACAGCTCTGACCTGGGCATTCACTTCTGCCAATTTGTGGCTTTGTGACCTTGAGCTATTACTCCCTTATCCTATTTGATCCTTCTTCCTTTTTTTTTAATGGATATAATCTGCATGGATTATTAGGTAGGGTAAAGTTTATATCACTTTTGGCGCATTGTGAGACCCTCAGGAAATAGCTGTAAGAAGTGAACAGCTAAATAGATGTAAAACGAAATAATAAATAGATGTAAGATTAATTGTTAAAAAAATAAAAGCAACACAACCATTTTGAGGTCCTGAGAACGAACTACAGTCTTAGTGGTGGTAGTGGTGGTGGGGGTAGATTGATGCTAAAAAGATTGAAGGTAGGGAGTTAGGGCATTTGGTAATTGGAAATGGCTGCCGAATTGCTAATGAAAATTAAGCCAAGTTTTCCTTTTTTTTCAGTTGGTTTGTGGCCACACTTGCCAGTTCTCCAGGATCATTCTACTGCTTGGGGGACCATACTAGGGGTTGAACCCGGGCTTCCTTTGCACCATGCATGTGCTCCACTCCATTTTCTCTTTGTTTAGAAAATTGGGGAGGGTCTATAATGGGGGAGGGCATTTGCCTTGCAAGTGGCACCCTGGGTTAGGTCTTGGACACCTTAGTTACCCAAATCTAACTGGAGTAATTCTTGAGCACAGAGTTAAGAGTAACTCTTGAGCACTGTTAGGTGTGACTTCCCCAACCAAAAAAAAAAAAAAAAAAATTGAGTGGTGTCTGTATCTTATTAAATAGGGTAAAAAGTAAATTGGTTATCCTAGAGAAACCAAACAGTTAACAAATAACTTATTCTGAGTTGTGCTTATTTAGATGTCATTTTATTTTCCTTTTGGGCCACACCCAACATGGTGCTCAGGGATCACTTCTGGCACTTGTGGTGGTTGGACCTATTTGGGAAACCAGGTATCGAAACTGGCTGGGTAGTGTGTAGGGCAAGTGCCCTACCTGCTGTATTCTCTCCAGTCTTTGAAAATGGCTCTAATGCCAGACTACAATTGAGGGGGGAAAACTGCTCTAAATTTTGTTTTCTTTCGCGAATCCTGGGGAGTCTGAAAAAAATTACTCTTAAGTGAATGGTAAGGATCTTTGTGAGCAAATGTGATACCAATTGGCCCTTTCCTCTTTGCTGAGGTAATTTAATTTGAAGTACTCATGTTGGTAAAGCCACCTGCTTCTTTTGTTTCATCTTGAGTCAACATCTTTGCCTCACTTTGACTCGCACTTTTTACCTCATTTAATACATTTCAGATTCACTTCATCTTCTTGAAGTCACTTTGAAATTTATACTTGTCTTATATTTTTGTTTGTGTTTGTTGTTTTTAGATGGTTGTACTAAATTTGTTGTGTGGCTTTTTTTTTTTTTTTTCTGAATTTACAGGCCTCCCGAGGGCAAGGATTATCTAATGTCATCACTGATTTGTCCGAAGGTTCACTTAAAACTTTCTTCTTTTTATTTAAAACTCTCAGGAAATTTTCAGAGTTGGGGGATTTGAGCTCAGTCCTCACATGCAAGATAATCCGTGCTGTTAAGTAACATCTCCAGCCTGGAAATAGATATTTTTCATCCACCTGTAAACCAGTAATGTTTGCCTACTCTTACTGAATACATAAGTTCTTTTCACCCCAGAATACTTCAGCTAGCTGTTTGGTTTCATGATTGAGGCTTCTTCAGGTCTCTTTGACTTGAATTGGGTAAAAGGGAGTCTAATGGACATTATGTAGTTAACATGGTTTGTAGAATTTTATATGATCTTGGTGCTTACATTCCTTAATAGGTACTTTTAGCTTAATTGTGCATTTGCTTGTAGTGCTTGTGTATAATATATGTCACCTTGTTAGAGGCTAACAATTTTTACACATATATACATATGCATGCATATGCACACTGTAGCTGGAATCGGATTTTAAATTTAATGTAAAATTTTTTGTTTCTGTTTTTTGGGCCACACTGGGCAGTGTCAAGGTTTCCTGGCAGTGCAGGAGGCAGAGGGGCCAGCACCAAATGGGATGCTAGAGATTGAATCTGGGTTGACTGGCAATGCCAAGTACCTTCCCTTCTTGTACTTTCTCTTTGGGCCCCATTGTTAAGTAAAATTTTACTAGATTGATATACTTTTCTCCCCCTTTAAACTACAGTTCTTTATAGTGATTTAGTGATATAGTTTTTTTTTTTTTTTTTTTGTTATATCCTAACAGAAACTTTTTCCAGATAGGCTTTATTTAAAAAGTCATTCTGGCCTTGAATTTTAAAAACTGCTGCTACTCTGTTTCATCATTGGGCACCATTGTTCTGTGTGGCATTTGAAGGTAGAAGACATGGTTTCCAGTCTAATTATATGCCTCTTGTATCTTTGTGACTTTCACAATAATTTGATATTTTTTGAGTTTCAGATGTTGTCTGACAACATCAGTTGTCATTTATATGCTGCCCATTTAATTTAAATCAGACCACTAAGGTTGGAACCCAGGGCCCTTCCTCTACTGTTTGGTCATAGGAATATACAGTTGTAGGATTGTAGCATCTTGTCTTCCTCCATGTGCAGACTTCTATAATAGATGTAGATATTTTACTTGGAGTATTTGAACACATGGTAGTTTTCCTTAGTTGGTTATGAATTCCTTGAATTCTTCTTACATGTATATATATATGGTATCTCGCATAGGTCAGGCCTGTAATAATTGTAATAAAAGTCTTGTGAATATAAAATGATCATGCAAATTTTTTTGATTGGCCCTGTTTTTTGATCTACATAATTTGATTATTGTTAATGCTAAAATGATTTGGAGAGTTTTCAGTGGGTATATATTTTAGAGGCTCCAAATAACATATGGTATACATTCAGTTTGGCAAGAAATATTTACAATTTAACTTATTATAAGTTTGTTTATTTAAGTTGTTGGGCCACACCTGGCTTCTGGCTCTGTACTCAGAAATCGATCCTGACAGACTCAGGGGACCATATGGGATCCCTGGGTCAGCCACGTGCAAGGCAAATGCCCTACCTGCTGTGTGCTATTGCTCTGGCCCCTGATTTAAATGTTACATTGGTGACCTATTTGTTAAATTATTAGGTACAAAATTAAGTTTTATACATCATTTTAAGAATATCTTCTTAGTTTTCTTTTTTTAAAGGATGTATTGATTTTTTTAAAATATCATACAGTTACCACCCATACAGGGAATTTGGAGATTATTTTAAGCAGATGTGTCTGTCACCAATCCTTAAAGACTTGAAGGTACAGCATTTCAAAATGCGTTAATCAACTTGTTGCCTGTAATAACCAGTGAGTTTTACCAACTTCACAGTTTGATTCATTGAACTTATGGGAAACATTTTGCATAACAGATAAAATCTTTGTGTGTGTGTGTGTGTAGTTTTTGGGTCACACCCGGCAGTGCTCAGGGGTTATTCCTGGCTCCAAGCTCAGAAAATGCTCCTGGCAGGCACGGGGGACCATTTGGGACACTGGGATTCGAACAGATGACCTCCTGCATGAAAGGCAAACGCCTTACCTCCATGCTAACTCTCCGGCTCCAAATAAAATCTTTTTTTTTTAATTTTAATTATGACAACAAAGATGCAAAGAGATAAAATCTTTTTATATAATTTTTTTATATAGGAAAAGTCTAATCTTGTTATTTTTTTTATTTTATTTTTTTTGTTTTTTGTTTTTGGGTCACACTCGGCAGCGCTCAGGGGTTACTCCTGTCTACGCTCAGAAATCGCTCCTGGCAGGCTCAGGGGACCATATGGGATGTGAGGATTTCAACCACCATTCTTCTGCATGCGAGGCAAACGCCTTACTTCCATGCTATCTCTCTGGCCCCTAATCTTTGTTATCTTTTTTTTTTTTTTTTTTTTTTGGTTTTTTGGGCCACACCCGGTGACGCTCAGGGGTTACTCCTGGCTATGCGCTCAGAAGTCGCTCCTGGCTTGGGGGACCATATGGGATGCCGGGGGATCGAACCGCGGTCCGTCCTAGGCCAGCGCAGGCAAGGCAGGCACCTTACCTCCAGCGCCACCGCCCGGCCCCAATCTTTGTTATCTTAAGGTCAAATTCAATTTGAAGTCTTGAACTTTGTAAGCATGTGATGCCTTGGAAACCTGATATGAGTTTTTACTGTTGGTGCCCATCTGAAATTCACTGTTGTAGTTTCAGCTGCTTTGTGTCCTTAGAGAGCAGATTCATGGAGATCATATGGAGAGGTTTTTTTTTTTTTTTTCAAAGACCACATGATTATAGTTGCTTAGTAAATTGTCAATATATAAAATCACTGTAATTTCTGCTTTTGCACTAGTATTTTGCTGTTATGCCTGTTTTTGCACCTTTCTTTTTTGGTTAGAGGGTGGCCCTTACCCCGACAGTTCTCTCAGGACTTACTACTTTCTCACTAATCTGCATTCAAGATTACCTCCTGGCGGAGTAGAGACCATATTGGGTCTGTGGATTGAACCGTAGTCAGCTGTATGCAAGTGTCTTACCCTCTTTTTTCTGACCCCCTTTATTTTGCATTTTTGAATACATGTCAGATTGAGCTGTTTGCTACCTTCTCTTAATACATCCATGAACTTCAGCATTTCTTGATGTTTTATTTTAAATAATTTTGACCATGGAGCTGGAGTGGTAGCACAGCGGTAAGGCATTTGCCTTGCACACCGCTGACCCAGGACAGACCAGGGTTCATCCCCTGCATCCCATATGATCCTCCAAGCCAGGAGCGATTTCTGAGCGCAGAGCCAGGATTAACCCCTGAGCACCATGGAGTGTGGCCCCAAAACCAAAACAAACAAAAAATTAATTTTGCCCATGCTTCCTCCTCATCCTGTATCATTTTGGGGGTGGGTGGGTAGTTGGTTCTATTTTTAGTTTTCGGATCACACTAGGTAAACTTTAGGGTGATCTACTTCTTGCTGTGAGTTAGAAAGTTAGTGGTGCCTATGGAGATCAGATCCAGGCCTACTGCATTAAAAACATGTGCTTAAAATAGCTGGACCCCTATTTGTATGTTGTATCTACTTAAGCACGCTTAACTTACTCTTGGTAAGCCTTGAAAGGTGGTGGGTTTTATTTTGTTTTGTTTTTGTTTTTTGGCCACACCTCTATGTGCTTAGGGTTTAAGCTTAAGCTCTGCTCAGGGATCAATTCTGGTGGTGCTCATATAGGATGTCAGAAATTGAACCTACTAGGCCAGGGGTCGGCAACCTTTTTTTTTCAACTGAGCCAAATCTTGCCAAAACCACGATTGAAATTTATTTGAGAGCCACACAGGGCGCACACTGACAGAGGCTAGGAGCAGAGTCCTGACTCCTGGAGCGACCGCCCTGCACACAGAAGAGGCAAATTAAAAGTGTAAAGAGTCACATGTGGCTCTCGAGCCGCAGGTTGCCGACCACTGCACTAGGCCAAATGCAAGGCAAGTGCCCCACCATTGTATTATGGCTTTGCCCCCCTTCTATTTCCATCCTCAATAACATTTTATTCATTTTGGTTTTGTCTTTTTTCTGTTTGTTAATTGGTTTTTGGGTCACACCCAGCGGCACTTGTGTTACTCCTGGCTCTGTGCTCAGAAGTTGCTCCTTACAGGCTTGGGGGACCATATGGGATTCTGGGATTCGAACCTGGGTCTGTCCTGTGTTGGTCTCGTGCAAGGCAAATGCCCTGTTGTGCTATCTCTCTGGCCCCTGGAACTCCTTTTCTTTTCTTTTCTTTTCTTTTCTTTTCTTTTCTTTTCTTTTCTTTTCTTTTCTTTTCTTTTCTTTTCTTTTCTTTTCTTTTCTTTTCTTTCTCCCTCCCTTCCTCTCTTCCTCCCTCTTTCTTTCACTAGATATTTGACTACACTTTCTTATGGAAAGGGGGCACACCTGGTGACGGGTTATTACTGCCACTGTGTCAGAAATTGCTCCTGGCTTAGGGGGATTACATGGGATGTCGGGGATTGAACCAGGTCTGTCCTGGGTCAGCCGTGTGCAAAGCAAATGCCCTACCACTGTGCTTTTTTTTTTTTTTTTTGGTTTTTGGGCCACATCCGGCGGTGCTCAGGGGTTACTCCTGGCTGTCTGCTCAGAAATAGCTCCTGGCAGGCACGGGGGACCATATGGGACACCGGGATTTGAACCAACCACCTTTGGTCCTGGATCGGCTGCTTGCAAGGCAAACACCGCTGTGCTATCTCTCCGGGCCCTACCACTGTGCTTTTGCTCTGGCCCTGGAGTTTTTACTTCTTAGGTAGAGAGCTCATACTTTGACTTCTTTTTTTTTGTTTGTTTTTGTTTTTGTTTTTGGGTCACACCCAGCAGCGCTCAGGGGTTACTCCTGGCTCTATGCTCAGAAAATCGCCCCTGGCAGGCTCGGGGGACCATATGGGATGCTGGGATTCTGGCCCCGGAGATCTCATACTTTAACTTTTTTTTTTTTTTTTTTGGTTTTGGTTTTTGGGTCACACCTGGCAGCGCTCAGGGGTTACTCCTGGCTCTATGCTCAGAAAATCGCCCCTGGCAGGCTAAGGGGGGACCATATGGGATGCCGGGATTCGAGCCGATGACCTTTTGCATGATAGGCAAAAAGCCTTACCTCCATGCTATCTCTCCAGCCCCATACTTTGACTTCTTCTTTTTTTTTTTTTTTTTTTTTTGGCTTTTGGGTCACTCCCGGTAAGGCTCAGGGGTTACTCCTGGCTATGTGCTCAGAAGTTGCTCCTGGCTTGGGGGACCATATGGGACACTGGGGGATCTAACCGCGGTTCGTCCAAGGCTAGCGCAGGCAAGGCAGGCACCTTACCTCTAGCGCCACCTCGCCGGCCCCTATGCCTATATTTTACTTATTCTTTTTTCAGTAAATTTATCAACTATTTGTTAGTCTTTGTTTTCAAAAGAAACTTTTTCTTAGCATCTGGTGTAGTGATGAATGTTTAAAGAACAAGCACACTATTGGGCTGGAGTGGTAGCCCAGTGGTGGGGCATTTGCCTTACATGCAGCTGACCCAGGATGGACGTGGATTCGATCCTTGGCATCCCACATGGTCTCCCGAGACAGGAATGATTTCTGAGCGCTGAGCCAGGTAATCCCTTAACGCTGCCGGTGTGACCCAAAAACAAAACAACAAAACAGTAGCGTGTTGATAAGTTAATGCAAAGGAGTACAAATTTAAAATGTTTAATAAAATGTTTTCATAGTATTTGTGATAGAATAAACTTACTGCTTCTACTTTTTGTACAGTTGTTCACAGAATTCCAAAAATGGGGAGTGAGGTCAGATGGCGACTCAGATGATAAAAATGATACATAAAGATGAGTAAAGATAAAAGTAAAAGTAAGGATAAGGAGAGTATTCAGGAGCTGTCTTTTTTTTTTTTTTTTTGGTTTTTGGGCCACACCCGGCCATGCTCAGGGGTTACTCCTGGCTGTCTGCTCAGAAATAGCTCCTGGCAGGCACGGGGGACCATATGGGACACCAGGATTCGAACCACCACCTTTGGTCCTGGATCGGCTGCTTGCAAGGCAAATGCCGCTGTGCTATCTCTCCAGGCCCAGGAGCTGTAATTCTTAATACCTAAGAACTTTAGAAACTAGTTATCAGTATCCTATTTTACATATTATTGGCTCCATTTTGAATTAATTTGATTTTGTGTCTGTGTATGTGGTGGAGGGGAGGTTCATCAGAGCCTGTTGTGCTCAGGAGTTACTCCTGGCCCTGGGCTCAGAAATTACTCTTGGCAGATTGGGAAACCATATTGAATGCTGGGTATTAAACTTGGGTCAACTGCGTGCAAGGCAAGCATCATCCTATCTCCTGTGACATTGCTTCAGTTCCTTGAACTAGGGAAAAAGACTTGATTTCAGCAATGCCACTTTTTTTTTGGGGGGGGGGTCACACCCAGCAGTGCTCAGGGGTTACTCCTGGCTCCATGCTCAGAAATTGCCCCTGGCAGGCACAGGATACCATATGGGATGCCGGGATTCGAACCACTTCCTTCAGTATGAAAGGCAAATGCCTTACCTCCATGCTATCTCTCCGGCCCTGCCACATCTTTTTTTTTTTTTTTACCCTGTCAGGCATTAAATCCAGGGCCTCCCAAAAGCAAAGACAGTACTCTCCACTTTCTTCATTTCTTTTTTTTCCCTTGGGTGGGACCGCACCCAGCAGTGCTGAGGGGTTACTTCTGGCTCTGCTCTCAGAAATCACTCCTAGCAGGCTCAGGTGGACCATATGGGATAACCAGGGGTTGAACCCAGGCTGATTTCAGTTGGTCATGTGCAAGGCAAACACCCTACCCACTGTGCTATTGCTCCAGCCTCTGTTAATTTCTTTTTAAAAGGTATTCCTGTAATTGCACTAACAATATACTTTATCTTAGAAAAATAATTCTGAAATTCCTTCTCTCATAGAAGTTACTATGGTTTGCATTGGAGATAGAAATAATGTATATGAATAATAAATGGTAAACATTATAAAAAGACCGTTGAAATCTTAATTTCATGTGTAGGTCAAAATTTGGGGCTTGAATTCAATTTATAAAAAAGTTAATTTTGGGGGCCGGAGAGATAGCATGGAGGTCGGGTGTTTGCCTTGCAAGCAGAAGGACAGTGGTTCGAATCCTGGCATCCCATATGGTCCCCCTAGCCTGCCAGCAACGATTTTTGAACATAGAGCCAGGAGTAACTCTTGAGCACTGTCGGGTGTAACCCAAAAACCAAAAAAAAAAAGTTAATTTTGGGGGCCAGAGAGGTAGCACAGCGGTAGGGTGTTTACCTTGCACATAGCCCATCCAGGATGGATGGTGGTTCGAATCCTGGCATGGTCCCCTGTGCTGCCTGCCAGGAGTGATTTTGCCCACACCTAGTAAGTGATCAGGGCATACTTCTGGCAGTACCATCTGTGGTGCTTGAATTGAACCCAGGTTAGTCACATGCAGGGCAAGTTTCTTAACCTCTGCTATCTTTCGAGCCCTGGGGCTTGAGTTTAAATAACATGAGGAGGCTGGCAATTTGGACAAAATTAAATACACCCAGACTGAATTCGGAAATATTATATGACTTATTAGGGGCTGGTTGATAGTGATTTTAGTAAAAGATTACTGAAGTATTTGTCATAACAGTTGAATTATCTTCATTTATATATATATATATTCATATATACTTATATTCCAAATTAGGTTCCTTGTTATCTTTTTAGTGTGGTTTAAACTGCATTTACTAATTACATGAAAGTTCGTTAAAGCATCTTCTATTGATGAAGCTACTGATTAGATCAGTCCAGTAGTTTGGGAGATTGAGTGGAGGAAGAAGAAAAATAAGAAAATGTTTCATAAAATTGCATGTAAGAGAAAGCTTATACTGGTCCTGTCTTAGTATTTTGTTTATATTTAACGGTGTCTATACCAAGTCAAACTGGACTGTGGAGATGTAGAAAGAGGGTGGCAATTAGACAGGGAAAGAAGTTGGAAATTCTAGACAGGAGCATAGTAAGGGTAGATGCAAGTTTTATCCAAAAAGAACATTTTCTAGAAGTAGTTTAAAATTCAACTGTGCGTATCTAGTGTGTTCTGTATTTATTTTACTTTATATTTTAACTTTGTGGATTAGTCCCAGGACCTCATGCATGTACGACATGCAAGATGAACCACATCCACCACCACCACCTTATGCCCCATATCTTCTTTTGTTTTGTTTGATTTTGGGCCACACCTGGTGACGCTAAGGGGTTAGTTACTCCTGGTTCTGCACTCAGAAATCCCTGCTGGCTCGGGGGATCATATGGGACGTCACGGATCCAACCTAGGTTCGTTCTGGGTCAGCCACGTGTAAGGCAAACACCCTATCACTGTGCTATCACTCTGGCCCAATGCCCCATATCTTTAAGGGTAGGATTTACCATATTTTTCCTATGCATTTTATGTTTCCATGTTAATCACAGTCTCAATTGGAATAATAGGACAAATACAAATGCAGCAGAAAATAAGACAAAAGTATGGCCCTTCTAACACTTTCATGCATTTTTTCCCTAATTTTTATTATAAAACCATGATTTACCAAGTTGTTCATAATATAGCCCTTTCAGGCATTAAATGTTCCAAACACCGGTGTCACCTTCCCTTTACCAGTGTCCTCAATCTCCCACCCATCATCACAGCCTGCCTCTATGCATATTTTTTACTTCAGATTGCTTGGTTCAACACAAAGGCAAATTGAATTTTCAAAATTTAGACCAATGCAGGTCAGTTTGAAATAACATATCTTGCCACGTTGTTACTAAAGTCAGTATTTAAGGATAAGATTTTCTGTATTTTGGCTGGGCTGATAGCTATATATCTAAAATAAATTTGATGACTAAAAGTCATCAAATTTAAAAAAAGTCATAAATAAGCACCGGAGAAGGGCTGTTTTTTGTTGGAGGGTGTATGGTATTGCATTGGACTGCTATAGTTCATGTAGAAAGGGGAATTTGCCATCCCTCACTCCCTTTCTGATAGTGCCACAGAGGTATGAGCCTGGACTGGGCTACCTAGGAAGAATTGATGGCCATTATTTTCTTTTGGATCTTGGTGGAGGAGCCGGTCCATTTTCAGCAGGGAAGATGGAGGCTATCAAAGGGCTGCTGGGTTTTCCAGTGGCAAGATTGGTGTAGAGGGGCCTCAGCACAAGCCCCTTCTAAAAGTAAAGACCCAGAGTTTTCAGTCTTGTAGTACAATCTCACGAGAGTATATTGCTGCTCATCAGAGTGATTTCTGAAGGGAGTCTAGGAGTAAGCCCTGAGCACCACTAGGTGTAGGCCCCCAATAAAAAGATATTGCCGTAGGTATGAATGTGATAAATCGTAGCTTTTGCTCCTTTTAAAAATTGTGATAAAGTATATTAATTTGGTTAGTTTAGAGATGGATAACAAATTCTGGAACAAAGGTCTATAAACATTTTTTTTTCTAGAGTACCAGATGGTATTTTTTTTAACTTTGTGGTTATCTTTGTCATAATAACTCTTACTGTCTGTCTCATAAAACTTATGTACAAGATGAGACTTGAGTAGAGATGGGCTGTGCTTTGCCAGACCTTGCTGCTTTGTTTACAGAAAGTTGAAATATCTTTTCTGTGACTAACGTGAGAAAATTTAACTGATTAAGAAATTTAAGAGGGTGACAGTTTAAAATGGGATTCAACTTCAAATCTTAGCTTTAACCCTATTAGCTAGTTGTGTGACCTTTGCCTCACTTTGACCTCTATTATCTTATGTGTCTAGCAAGATAACTATTCTAGGTTTATGTGTGAATTAAGTTAGTTGATGAAGTGATTAAGTTAGTTGTGTACCTTTCAGAACAATGCCTATTTTGGGTATACCTTATTACTAGTAACTTTCTGTTTGAGAGGAAGCACTTATTTTTTATTTTATTGATTGCTAAGAATTAGGTAGTTTTAAGGTGAATTTCTCTTGGAAGTGTTTTAGGGTTGTAGAAAGGAGACAATTTGAGAGGATTGGTCACTCTGCAGCCACACTAAACTAAACCTTGGGTTCTAGTTTAATTATTTGGTCTTGGGAAATTTTTTCCTGTAAAGTGAAATAGGGTATCTTACTGAGGAAACTTTTCACTACTTAACTCTTCCCTTTTATTGGAGGGCAGTCTGGTGGGTAGTGCTCAGGGTTTATTTCTATGGTAATTGGAATTTGTGGTACTTGGGGGAGATGGCAAATTGTGGCTGTGGTGCTCTCTGAAGATCATCTTAAGCTTTAGTGTTCATACTTTCACCAGGAGTCAAAACCCAGTGCTCACATCTGATTACATTGTGCCCAGAAATCACTTAATTTCCTGGGGAATCATAGGTAGCAGGACAGTGAGCCTGGAAAAATAGAGCTGCCAGACTTGTGGTGACAGCTTGGGCTCTGAGGATTTAGCTCCTGACTTTTTTGCAAGGCAGGCATTCTAGGCAAACTCTCAAACGTAATGATTTAAACTCAAATATCTATGACATCAGAATGTTGATATTTTGCTATGCACTGTTGTTCCCCTAGTTTGTTGTACATCATCATGGTGTACTTTATTTGCATCATTTCTTTGCTCTTTAAGAGTATTTAGCAGCTGTTTAGATTAGTGATGAGTGTAAAAGAGGTAACCATATTTGGAATATCGGTAATAATGTCTGGTTTCTTGTGCCAAAAGTACAGTAGTGCTCTTTTCTTTCATGATAGAAGAAAATGTTATATTTTAGAAGTTAGTGAAAATATTTTTTTAATTTCAGTTTATGAATGTCTGATAATCCCTTGTCAATTAATTTCAAGGTTTTGATCTAGCAGTTGAGAAAAATACTGGCTTTTAGCCTATTGACTCTTCTAAGGCATGAGAGGATTTGTGCCTCCTCTAAGGCACTATTATTTCTGCATGGAAGCACAGTGGGTTAAGTGATTTTTTTGGTTGGGATCATTATCTTCTGCTTCCTGCTTCCCACAAGATAATCTAAAGTTTTCAAAGGCATTAGACTACTAATGAAATTTTTTGGTTTTTGGATACACTTTGCAGTGTTGGAGTTAACTTTCCCTGTTATGTGCTCAGATGATCTTGCAGTTCTGGGGATCAAACCTGGACCTTTTGCTTACAAAGTACCCCTTTGGCTCTTTGAGGTATCTCTCCAGTCCTTGGCAAGCATTTTCTAAGTTATCTAAGTAGTTTAGTTATCCCTGCCATTCCTGATGTAGTACACTTACATTACTTTTTATCTCTAATCCATTAGGATTTCTGTCCATTAGGACAAAAACTGATGAATGTTACAAAGTTTTTTTTTTCCTTTGGTTTTGGTTTTTGGGCCACACCCAGCAAGCTCAGGGGTCACTCCTGGCTTTGGGCTCAGAAATCTCTCCTGGCTTGGGACCATATGGGATGTCCAGGATCAAACCCAGGTTCGTCCCGGAGTAAAGATCATTTGAAAAAAAATTTTTATAGGAGGAATGAAAAAGTTATTCTTAGTAGTAAAGAACTAATCTAAGGACATTAAATTTTCCTGAAGTTAATATTTTATGAATAAGGTCCCCACCTTCCCATAATTTTAATTGTAAGTTAAAGTTTTCTGCTTTTGGTCACATTGATGGCACAATCTAAGGACATTAAATTTCCCTGACATTAATATTTTGTGGATAAGGTTTCCACCTTCCCATAATTTTAATTACAAGTTAAAGTTTTCTGCTTTTGGTCACTCTCCGCTTGGTGCTTGGAAGATTGAACCCTGGAAACTACAGGCTTTCTACAATCTAAGCGTGTTCTTCAATCTTTGACACATCTCCCCAGCATCATTTTTCTTATTTTAAAGTTGATGGGATTTTTTTTGGGGGGGGGGGGGCATACCTGACTGCTTAAGGGTTATTTCTGGTTCTATTTTCTGGGATCACTTCTGTTGGAATTTAGGATTATATGGATTTCTGGGGATCAAAGCCAGGAAGACAGGTTGGTCATGTGGAAGGTAAATGACTTGTCTGCAGTACTGTTTCTCTAGCTTCTATGGAGACTGTTTTTTAAAGGATATTTGAAAAATCATATAGTTATTTCTCTTAATTGGAAGAGTTCAAAATGGTATTTTATTTCAGTTGGTATCTATATTATCTCTATCTTTCCTGTGCTTTTAAACTTTTCACTGAGTTTTTAAAAAAGGATTTGGAATTGCTTGAGATCTTTCTTGATACAGTACAAGATGAAATCTTTAATCTGTCACTTTGTTTATTCTTGGTGGCTGTTGTGATTTTTTTCCCCCAGAAGCATTTTAACTTGGCCTATTTTACACTTTGAAAGTGTGGCATTGGCTTCTTCCTTTACTAATTTTAAATTTTTGAATGACAAATGATTGCAGGAATTTCCACAGTAATTTAGTAGTTATGGTTTTGGCTAATTGTCTTTTACTGCTATGCAATGGGAACTTTCACTAGTCTTCTGTGAGACTTTTTCTCCCTTTAGTTTTAACAATGGCTGAGAAAGAAGATAATAAATTTTTTCTTTGTGTCTTGATACTGATTTTTTTTTTTGTTGTTGTTTTTGTTTTTGGGTCACACCCGGCAGTGCTCAGGGTTACTCCTGGCTCTACGCTCATAAGTCACTCCTGGCAGGCTCGGGGGACCATATGGGATGTCTGAATTCGAACCACTGTCCTTTTCTACTCTACATGCAAGGCAAATGCCCTGCCTCAATGCTATCTCTCCGGCCCCTTGATACTGATTTTTATGTATGGAGCAGATCTAACTGGCTCAGTTGCAATTTTTAAGGTGAATTGTATTTTAGTGGTACAGTATTATCACATGTAGATTTTACTTTCATTTATGGTTCTCTAGTGTATTGTAAATAGAAAGTATAAACTGAGTTAGAATAAGTATTAACCCAATGAGAGACTGAATATTATTCTGAGAGTCAAGAGGCCCATTAACTTGATTTTGAAATTTTTTTTTTCATTTAATCTTGACCCCCCCTCCCCCTTTACCCCTAGTGATGCTCAGGGTTTACTCTTGGCTCTGCACTCAGGGATCAATCCTGGTGGGATCCTATGGGGGTTCCAGGGATCAAGCCTAGGTCAGCTGCATACAAGGTAAGCACCTTCTTGCTTTGTACTCTCTACAGCCCCTCTAATTTATTTAAAACATTTTTTGGGTTTTGGTCCACACATGGTAATACTCAGGGAGTACTCCTTGCAATGTAGTCTGGAATTAACTCCTGATGCTACTCAGGGGACAATATGGAATACCAGGCATTGAATCTGGTTCTGCCATCTGCAAAGTAAGCTTCTTAATGGCTGTACTAACTCTCCAGCCACCTCTCCATTTGATTTTTATTTTTGATACTTGAAAACAGATGAATTTCTTTTTGCACTAGCCATATGTTAAATATGAGTGATGTTTTGGGGATTGGAGAGTACAGAGGTCTAGGCACTTGTTTGCATGTATCTTTCAATGATGGTGATTTGAATCTAGGTTCTGCATATGTTTTCTTGAGTGGCGTATTCCATTTCCAATATGAATGATATTGTTACGTCTCTGCAGGGAATTGTAGATGGTCACATGGTCTTTGGTTGATTCTGGGTGATGGAGGTAGCATGTGTGGCTTTGGCTGGGCAGGGGCGTGGCCTACCCCTCTTATCAGAGATAACAAATTTATAGAAACTTTACTTTTTAAAAATTTAGTTACCGTGAAATTACAAAATTATTCATGATTTAGTTTCAGGATATGATTTTTCTTTTTGGGGGGTTGGGGGAGGGTTTGGTCCACACCTGGCAGCGCTCATAGGTTATTCCTGACTCTGCATTTAGAAATTGTTACTGGCAGGCTTGGGAGACCATGTGGGATGCCGGAGATCGAACCTGGGTCTGTCCTGGGTCAGCCCTACTGCTATGCTATTGCTCCAGCCCAGACATAAAATTTTTCACCTTAATCCCTTCATCAGTGTTCACTTTTTTCTATTAGTACCTTTCATAACCCCATTTTCCCCTCCCATCTCAGTTTATTTTTTTTCCTTGTAAGTTTTTGCACTGTGGTTTGAAGTACTGTTGCTGAGACTCAGAACTCTGCAGATGATACTTGCCAGACCAAACAAATTCCTTCCTAAGATTCTAGATGGCTAGTGACAAGTTTGGCATTACAAACCTCTTTTCTGGGGATAGAGTGAGGGGGTTGAAGGAGGTTAACACTGTCTCATTGTTTTCCTGTTGGAACCATGTGGTTCCAGGAATTGAAACTAGACCACCTGCTTGCAAAACATAAGCCCAATGAGCTATCTCTTCTGGTACATATAATGGCTATCTTTAACACAAAATCACAGTAGACATTCTTGGAAGAAATTAAGCAGACACAGTAAAGACAACAGATAAGAATACCTGAGTAATTATTTCGGTGAACTGTTCCTAAGAACCAGCTGTCTGATTGCATCCTTGAAGATTTCATTTGACACATGGGTAGTCAATCTCAAGTAACAGCTCTCGTTAAAACTCCACTAACACATAGTTTTTTTCTTTTCTTTTTTTTTTTCCTTTGTTGCTGTTGTTCTTGTTGAGGTTGGAACATACCTCACCTCACCAGGCTGTGCTCAAGGCTTACTCCTGGCTCTGAGCACACCTAGCGCTGTGCTATCTCTCTGGCCCTTGGTTGATGTTTTGATAATTGTCAACCTCATTGAATTTTTTTCCTTTTTTTTTTGGTTTTGGGGTTATACCCAGCAGTACTCAGGGTTTTCTCCTGGATTTCCGCTCAGAAATCGCTCCTGGCAGGCTTGAGGGACCATATGGGATGCCCGGATTCGAATCACCGTCCTTCTGCATACACGGCAAATGCCCTACCTCCATGCTATCTCTCAGGCCCCAACCTCATTGAATTTTATGCATAAGCTTTGGGCATCTCTCTAAATTTGGTGATTAATGAAAAAATTGAATGCCAGTTAATAGTAAAGTATAACTTACATAATCACAGTAAATTATTAAAACAAAGTCAACTTACTTTGAAGTACATCAAGAGGTAAGATGGGTTATGGGCCTGAAAATGATGCATGAATGAAAGATTTGTAAAAATATGTGATAAAGGGAAAACACATTGTTACAGGATGGGTTGTGGCTCAGTGGGAGTACACCTTTCTTGCTTTTGTGAAGAAGTATGGGTTTAAACACAATAAAGAATGTGCACATTGTTATTTGTACAAGCCAGGTGATGGAATATTTGGGTATTTGTGAACAGTTTTCAAGTATTTTGTGTTTTATATAATACAATTTATATGAAAGGGAAAGGTAGCAATAAATAAACCATGAGAACCACTCTTACCTAAACCTGATTTATCTTTTTTTTTTTTTTTTTTTTTTGGGGGGGGGGTTTTTGGGCCACACCCTGTGACGCTCAGGGGTTACTCCTGGCTATGCGCTCAGAAGTTGCTCCTGGCTTCTTGGGGGACCATATGGGACGCCGGGGGATCGAACCGCGGTCTGTCCTAGGCTAGCGCAGGCAAGGCAGGCACCTTACCTCCAGCGCCACCGCCCGGCCCCGAAACCTGATTTATCTTAATGTGACAAAGCTCATCTGCATATAGAGATGTATTCACACATAATATGAATATATCTAGTCTTTTTTTTTTTTTTTTTTCGGGCCACACCTGTTTGATGCTCAGGGGTTACTCCTGGCTAAGCGCTCAGAAATTGCCCCTGGCTTGGGGGAACCATATGGGACACTGGCAGTCTCGATCTTTCCTTGGCTAGCGCTTGCAAGGCAAACATAAACACCTTACCTCTAGCACCACCTCGCCGGCCCCATCCATCTAGTCTTTAGTGTTCAATTTAGAATTAAGATTATATGCAGGGATAACAAGGACAACATATAACTTGCCTGTGTATTGGTCCCTAATATCACATGTGGTCCCTTGAGCACACTAGGAGTAAATCCCTGAGCACAGCTGTGTGTGACCCAAAAAAACATACACACAGAAATACAAACAGCACCTCACATGGTTTGGGGCATCATCAGATCATCATCATGTCTTCTCCTCCCAAAGACTTTATACTTTATTATTCTTGAATAGGCAATTTCTGCTGCTTCCTCCCAACCCCCTTGAATTCCTTGATTTCCTTCTATTTTAATAGTATTGAAGAGCATTGGTGATGAGAACTTAATGCTTAGCGAAAGGCCTGAAGTGCAGGTGATGTTTTTTTTTTGCTGTTGTGGAGGGTATAATAATTGTTATTTTACTTCCCTTGCCAAGAGTTGGATGACGTGTTTGTTAAATTGATTATATATCCTCTGAAATTTACTGTTTCTAGTTGTTGCATTATTAGAAGACTTGTGCCCAGCTTCTAATGATATATGATGAAGGAATTCATTTGAATCTTTTGTTTTGAAAACCATGAGAAGATATTTATAGAGTTTACTGTGGCTGCTTTTCAAAGAGATGGGGGCCTAAGTGCTTTCTTTTGCATCTTCATCTCCAGAAGGCATGTTTTCCTAAACACTGTTAAAGGTGGGAGATTAGTTTAAGAATGAATTAACGAAATGAAAGTTGACACTTAGGTTAAGGTTTGCTCGATATCCAGAATCTTTTTTTTATTTTTGGTTTTTGGGTCACACTTGGTGGCACTCTGTGCTCAGAAATCGCTCCTGGCAGGCTGGGGGAACCATATGGGATGCCAGGCTTCAAACCACCATTCATCCTGGATCAGCTGCTTGCAAGGCAAACACCCTACCGTTGTGCTATCTCTCCTGGCCCCTGTTGTTGTTTTGTTTTTGGGCCACACATGGTGGCACTCAGAGGTTACTCCTGACTATGCACTCTGAAATTGCTCCTGGCTTGGGGGACCATCTGGGATCCTGGGGGATTGAACCAAGGTCCGTCCTAGGCTAGCATGGGCAAGGCAGACACCTTACCACTTGCACCATCACTTCGGCCTTTACAACCAGAATCTTAATTTTTCTCTTAATAAGACTGAAAGCATAATTTTTAAAAAGCAAGTGGTGATAACTCTGAAAATAAAGTCTTATTAAACAGTCTTCTCTTTCCAACAGTGGTGGCAGAACATGCGTTTTAATGGATTTTTGTTATTTTTTACTGGAGATGTGGAAATATTTAGCTGTTATAG